>NC_056728.1:1923563816-1923586316 GCF_019279795.1 Protopterus annectens | reverse complement strand
AATATAATAGAAGCTCTGGATTTTTCATATATATGTTACTGGGGGTATTGCTGTGCACTAGCTCACCATCAGTTCTACATAAATGACGAGCAAACTTGCATACAAAATAAAGGCTAATTAGCATCATATTCATATTAGCTATAACTATGGAACTTTCAAGTTACATAATCAGCATGACTACTGTATTGTAGTTAGCTTAATTGTGTTGTATTTATAGGGATTTATATTACCTGCATGCAGATATATGTTCAGTGTTTTCTTAACATAAGTAATACTATATCATCTTCTGGAAATTCATAGTGGGATTTGCCACATGTTTCAACATTATACCTCTAAAATATTGCTAAAACTTAAACAAGATGGTTCACATGATGGTTACATATTTGTTTTGATTAGTTACTAAGATTCTCAATGTCATTTTTCATACTTGACAGATTCATTCCACTTCTAACAGCAAGGAGCATGATTTTTTTTTGGGGGGAGGGGAAAAAAAGAATAAATAAAGTGCACCAGTAAATTATGATGTTATAATTTATGATAGCTATACATAACCACTTAAATTCTTTATTTGTCATCATTAGAAGAAAATAAGTCTGTGTGGATGTATGAAGTATTACAGAAGTTACATTTAAAAAATAAATAGTATAAAATTATATAATATACTGAATCTTAATGCACATTACAGACACAGATCTTCAGTTGAACGGCTATTATGTGGAATGGTGTCTTGTTTTCTGATAATGGAAATACGTTGCATTTATAAATGTATATAATGTACAGACCCATAATGCATAATACAAGCACAGACTAAATATTCATTACAATTACTGATGCACCTGATGAATACTCAATAGTTGCTACAATGGGGGCGGAGATTAGGCAGTGATTGCTACAGCACAACTGGTGGGACAGTGCACTACAACACCACCATATTATGTATAACATAAGGTTAAAGCACATCAAGATGAGTTTGATTTCATTTTTTTATTAATGGTCTCTGTGTGGAGTCTATATTTTACTCCAGTACCTATGTATATTTCTTTAGATTTTCCTTTTACTCCTATTATTAAAAAATAAGTTTCAAACTGGTTGTTGGAACATCTCAAACATTGTACTTTTTTTTTGCATTTTGCATTTATCCTTGCTCCTTGGACCAGATTCTTGCCCAGAAAATATTCACAATGAACCAGCACATTTTCCTGCATAACTAGTGAATTAACTAAATTAAATTAAAAAGTTCTTTCTAGTGGAGCAAAACTGTTTTGCTGAAATATCCCTATAGTCCCTAAAATAAAATGACAGCTAAGTAAATAAAATCAGCCCTTATATATTTTTAAGTATATCATAGACATTGACTTTATTTATTAAATTTTTTGTTACTCTGAATTTCCCCCTGAAAATACAGTGATAGTTGGAGTGAACTCCAAAATATGGAAAATAAATTATGAACAAGTACTATGTACTTCATAGAGACAGCAGTATCGTAGTAGTTCCCCTTCTCCAGAATACAATGATCTTGCAATATGTATATCTGGTTATAGATTAGTAAATCAAACATCTGTTATGTAAAAGTGAGAATGGCCAATTTTTTTTAACAGTTTACACTTCATCAGACATTCAGAATCATTATTAATATGAGAACATCAGACAGTATATGTAGATAAACAAGAGTAATTGTCAAGAACTACCAAATTATAAAATATAAAGAGAAAAGGATATACTTATTTTTTTCAGCTGATAATATATTTTCTTATGTAATTTAAGTATCATTACATAAAACTAAGAGGACAAGAGAAACTGATCCAACTATAATTAGCAAGAGTAGAAGGTTTGTTTGGTTAGCTTCACTAACCAAACAAAGAGGTATATTACCTCATAGCGATAGGAAATGTTTTTTTAAGGTTAAGAATTACAAGTTTGGAAGTTCTTTTGTTTTTATCACTTTGGTGTCATTCAGAAACATACATAAACCATACAGCGAAAAAATGTTTACATTCTTTATTCAAGATAGAATTAGGAACAAAAATTATATACACAAAATCACATATAAAATAAACTCAAAAACTAGGAAATTAAATGTCTATCAAAAAATGTTAATGGACTGAATAATAGCAATAAAAGGAGAAGCTTATTCAAATACATAACCTTACATAAACCACAAATAGTCTTTCTACAAGAGACACACTTATTAGACAGAGATATAAATAACTTAAATATCAGTAACTATACAGTGCTAATAAGTTCTCAATATAAAACAAAAAAAAGAGGTGTAACTACATTACTTCACAACACAACTATAAAACCTAAAATAATTAATACTCATCAAGATGCATCGGGTATGTTTTGTTTAGCCTCAATAGAACTAAATAAGAGAATATATACCTTAGTAAATTTATACTGGATTTCAGGACTTGGACTAAGAACAGGTAAACAGTACTTTGAAGATATAATTCATTTAACTAAAGGTAGCCTGATATTGGCAGGAGACTTCAACTGTATATTAAATGAAAAAGATACAGATTCCAAAGCCAAAATAAGACATCTGCCTATCTCCAAGGCACTTTTAAAATTCATAGATACAATATATGTAAAGGATATAAATGAATTTGCAGAACCAGACTCACTAATCTTTTCATTTTATTCACATAGACATACAACTAACACTAGAATAGATAGAATACATGTAGCCAATGATCTAATAACAAAAATTGACAAAGTTAAAATTATCAATTCTCCACTATCCGATCATAATGCATTAACCTTTGAGATAGAACTTACATCTATACTTTCAAATCCCATTACTAGGATACTCTCCTATATCACAAAATTGACAGAATTTAAAGAATTTTATGACAAAACAATCAAAAGCTTTCTAGAAATGAATAACACGGGGGGTATTTCAGAAATATATGTATGGGATTCACTAAAAGTAGTTACATATGGGAAAATATTATCCTGGTGCATAAATAAGAGGAAGTCATGGAACAAAGATATGCTAGACTTACAAAACAAAGCAGATAAATTTAAACTAGAAATACAAAAGGGTAATACTGACTTAGTTCAAGAACTTACACAAATCAATAATAAGTATTCAGAATTGTTACATCATAAGATCATGATTAATTTAGAAAAAATAAAAATAAACTCATATTCTACCAATCCAACACACCAGAAACACTTAACTAACAGAACAGAAAAATAATCAAGTCTAAAGAAATAAAATAAATATTTATTCCTAATACTAAAAAAATTACAGATCTTAATGATATCTTAGAAGCATTCAGACTTCAATATAACATTGATAATTCCTTAAACACCCAAGATATATCCACCAAAGATATAAAAAACTACTTAGAAAATAATGTTCATATTAAACTAACACAAGAACAAACAGAAATTATGAACAAACCAATTAAAATGACAGAATTGAAATCACAAATTAAAAAACTCAAGACAAATAAAGCACCTGGCCCAGATAATATGATACCAGAAATGTACAAATTAATACTGAATCAAGCCATATCCTTACTCTTAAAAGTATATGATATAGTCAAAAATGAACTATTCCACTCTCTTGGAAATATTCATTGATTTCCCCAATTATACAACCAGATAAAGATGAGAAACAGTGCTCATCATATAGACCAATATCATTGCTTAATGCAGACTATAAGATGTTTATGGCTATATACACAGATAGAATCAAACACTTCCTCCCTTTCATAATTCATGAAGACCAGACAGGCCTTATTAAAGGAAGAAACACTTCAGATAATATTAAAAGAATACTACCTTTAATTGACTATAGTAAACATAGAGCCCTAGATTTAAACGTAATTTCATTAGATATTAATAAAGCCTTTGACTCTGTTAATTGGAACTTTCTTTCACTAGTTTTAAAAGAATATAACTTTCCTCCAAATTTTAATAACCTTATTCAAATATTATATAAAAAATCTACAGCATATGTCAAACTAGGATCACACAGATCAGGTCCTATAACAATCAAAAAAGGAACCAAACAAGGCTGTCCTTTATCACCATTATTATTTGCATTGTTAATAGAGCCCTTTGAAAATCAAATCAGATTGAATAACAACATAAAAGGCATATGTATTAATAAAACGTTAAACATTAAAATCCAACTCTTTGCTGATGACATACTTTTAACTCTCTCGGATGCCAATAAATCCTTAAATGCTTTATTTAACTCCATAAATGAATTTCAAAACATTTCAGGCCTAAATGTAATGAAAACAAAAAACATTATGCCCTGAAATTGTAAAAAGAAATATAGAAACAAAAGATTTTCCAAATATATAGTAACAGAAAATAAGCTGATATATTTGAGAATAAATCTACTTAATGAATTAACTGATTCTGTAATATTTAATTATAATAAAATACTAGACAAAATAGAAGAAACAATTGGAATGAGTACATCTTTTCAACAGCAGACAGGTTATATCTTATCAAAGCAATCATCTTTCCTAAAATATTATTCTTAACACAAAATTTTTCATTGCCACCTCCCAAATATATTATTCAAAGATACAATAAATTAATATTATTTTGTTATGGTTTCCAAACAAACCCCATATAGCCTTAAATAAACATTTGCCAAATTGGGAAGATGGTGGAATAAATTTGCCAGATATCGAATTGTATATTACCTCTTCTGTCATTAAGAATATAACATTATGGTTAAATAATTCATATGCACCAATATGGAAACAAACACATGAGCACATTTTCTTAGAATCTAATTACAATCATATACAAGATTATTTACCTGTTATATTATCACCCCTTATTTGGATGTTAAAAGATTATTTACTAGAGAAAAAAATAATAACAATAAATTATCAAATTATATAGGCTCTACATTGTCAGCCTTCAAAACGTATATAAACAAAATACCAAATATCAATTCATGGGTTTTCTCTATTTTCCCCATAGCTTTTATACCTGCTATTCTTGACACATTCCAGATTTCTAAAATGAATATACTCAAGAAAGAATCACTATCCTTTTGGCATTAGCTCATAGAAAAAGGAAAATATTAACAAATGAACAGATAATTTATAAATATAATATAAACAAAGACCTCTAGATGCTTTTACAAAATCTAAGACACCTCTTTAGAAATAAAGTAAAGAAAATGCAACCTTCAGTCAGACATGAGGTACCAAAATTCATTGAGTACCTTATTATCATCACAAATCAACCTTATCTGGGTACAAGTTACTTATCTAATATTTATAAAAT
Source organism: Protopterus annectens (assembly GCF_019279795.1). Taxonomy (NCBI): domain Eukaryota; kingdom Metazoa; phylum Chordata; order Ceratodontiformes; family Protopteridae; genus Protopterus; species Protopterus annectens. Next base: position 1,923,581,048 of record NC_056728.1, on the reverse strand, counting down.
TATTAAAAAAACAAAAATATATCATGAAAACTCATACTGGGATTATTTTACCTCAATAAATAACCATCCTCTAAGTGAGGAAGAAAAAAGAACTATTCGAAAATCTTCTAAACTATCTACATTGTCAAATTACTGGCAATTATTCACAAGGAGGTATTTACATAGAAGTTTCTATACACCACATAAGCTAGTCAAAATATTTGCTAGTGAAGACCAATGTTGGAGATGTCAATCCAAGATAAAAGCAAATTGGCAGCATGTTTTCTATGAATGTATATGTCTTCATTTGTATCGGAAAGCTATTAACTATTTTTCAGACTAATTGTAAATTATCATTATAAACAAAATCTGTAATTTTATTCAGTTCCCCTATTCCTGATTGTGTACCAAAAAAGACTTTAAAATCCTATGGTCACTATTTGCAATATCACGTAAAGTCATAACTATACATTGGAAAACTGAGGCTCCTCCTACGTTTAAGGAATTTAAGAATTTAACATCAACTGTTGGACATATGGAAATATCAACAGTGAAGAACAGAACCAACAGACCTACTACCTGCTACTACTCTTGGATAAAAGTACTGGAAATACTTAAAAAAATTGACACGATATGTCACTTTATGTTTCTGACTCTACATAATATTGAATTTCAATGTTAATTGTATAGACGCCAATGTAAATAGTTAATTAGTGTTTTGAAGTTGAAAATGTTTTTAAATTTGTAAATATGTTACTTATCTATATTTAATGTAATGTTTTTTAAGACATCTTCATTTTAAAAAATAAAAAAAAATATTAGTAAAGATATGCAGGAGTTTTGTATTTCAGTCAAATCAGAAAATACGGTCTTGCAGGTTTTAAAAGAACAGTCTGACTTGCAGAGGTTCTCTATGTGTCTATTCTAGAAGGAATGTCTTCTTGGACTCACAGTCACAGTATTTTAAATGCTGTCAGTAACATAAAGCATTTAAGTAGAAGCAATAATACTTACTCTAGTTGGAGAAACACAAATGCTGTCTTTAGCCATACTGTTATCAGCAGCGCACAAACTCCTTCAAACTCTGTATCACATGTATAACTGTGTTAATTATAACTATTTCTTTATTCATGGTCTGCTGACTTCAATGCAGTGCTGCTTTAAGGGGCTGATCCTTGAACTGATGTGCTGTTTAAAGGGGACTGGTCCCTAATAAGTCAAGATAGGTCACATTTATTGTAAATGTTCTGGACTAATATACCTCTTGTTTTTATCCAGCAACCTTTAATGGCTTGTCACATGATGCCGTATCTTGTAAACCAGGGTGGGAATAAGCTGAGCCATTAAAGCATGCATCCAAGAGAACTCCATGTGCACTGGAATGGATTGCTCCAAATCCATGTCCTACAAACAGCTAATAAGGATGCAGATTATAAACCACTTGGTTCATAGGTGTGTACTATGCTAATGGCCTTGGAACCTTTACAAGCCTAGCCCATAGATGTGCCCTGGCATCATACCGCCCAACATTAGTTACCAGTGCCTCTATCAAGTAGAGCCATTGAACTGATCCTCGGGGTGAACTTTCTATTTCCCATCCACTCATCAAGATTCTCTTGAAGATGGCCAGTGAGGTTCTCTGCTTGACATGTATGGGAAGTTTATTCCAGAGCATGGGCAGTCTCTGGGTTATGAACCTGTCCCTCCAGCATGTTCTGTTGATTGTGGAAATGAGGTTGAGGTCTCTGGAGCATGTGGTGCGGAGGGATGGTATAATCCTCTACAAGTGCTTTGTTCTGCTTAAAGAACATGTTTTCACACTAATAAGTTTTGAAGAACATTTTCAGTCTTTGAACTATTAATGTATGTTGCATTCTGCCCTTATGCATCATGGTTCACTTTTCCCCCCAAAAGAGTATATTGTAATATTTTTTAGACTTGTTTTAAATTGCTGGTATTTTTAAACAATACACAAGCTATCATGTAACATAAACTGACAAAAGGTGTGCAAAGCTTGACAAATTACTTTAAGAATTAATTGCAGTTCTTCAGTTTAAGATAATTCAGTCGTTAAATGTTTTTTGTTTTTTTTTGCAAAAGGCTAACTTCAAACAGAGGAAATGTTCACATTTGGTGTCACAATTTGGTAATGTTAGGGTCACTGATAAACATTCATGGCGCTTTGTGGGATTAAATGTCATATGATGCTGACATGAGTCACATCCCCCTATGATCACCACATCTTTTGAACCAGAGAAAGAAAGAAATCTGATACAAAAACACACAAGGCTGAAGTCCAAGCACCTCTGGAACACTGTTCAAATGGTGAAATGAAAGGAACCACAAATTGAGAAATATAAAAACACCAAGTACTTAATGATTCCAGTAACAAAGAAATGGTTAGCGCTTTCGTTTTGAACAAGTTTCAAACTTCATCAAATATGTATATATATTTAAATATGTGTATAAGTATGTAAATCAATGTATAAAACTGTAAAATGTCGCCAGTTGTCAAACTACCTTATATCTATTGTTTTAAAACCTTTTTTCTTTCAAGTGCTTTTAGTTTCAATATGGCCAAGATAGAAGTGCGACAATTGATGCCAGGCCAACTCTCTGCTTGAAAGCGGATTTGCCATTTTAGCTCATTTATTTCTAACTGTAAACCCCAAGGCTTCTTTTCATCAATAGTGACTTGATCAATTACTACAAAGGAAAATTTATGGTTCACATTGTCAGAAATATGTTTGGCTAATGCATTATTCAGATTGTTTTTCCTAATAGCGTAGCCATGCTCATAGATTCTTTGACTTAGCTTACGCTCAGTTTTTCCTATGTAGAAACCAGAGCATGAATCGCACATGGCCAAATAAACCACTGCTCTGGAATTACAAGAATATTTCACTTTTATCTGATTTCTAATGTTTCTAATAGTTATATTATCAGTTACTTTTACCATATGACACCATGAACAAGCTCCACATCTAAAAGTACCTTGTTTATTTACATGAGAGGAAACTTGTCTGTTCTTGAATAAATCGTTAAAATTATTACCTCTTCTATATACAATAGCTGGTTTAACCCCTAAGTGCTTCCTGATGTTAGCATGCTCTAACAGAATTGGCCAGTTTGTTTTCAAAAATAGAAGTTAAAAACTTAGCGTCCTGGCTAAAAGTTATAGTTAAGGCTTTTTGAAAGTCTGGAGGTTGTTGTGTAGTGTCATTGCATAGTTCTACCATAGTACTACATTCTGTGGTACTTAAGGTTCATAGGTTCATAGGTTCATACTAGGCTATCTACCCGAGGGCATTTATAAGCCTAGCCCATCGTTTTGTGGCTTACGCCACCCCTTTAGTATGGGGAACTATACCCATTATTTTGCTGTGCCTCTGTCGAGCAGTGACACTGAGGTAATCCCTGGGGTATATCTGCGATAATGTTCCCTGATACCCGCCATTGGCTGATATAAGTGGAATGGTACCTAAAATAAGTTGAAAGTAACCATTTAGTCTCTTAGTAATGACTTCCATACTTTGTTCTTCCACTAATTTTACCGGGTAACCTCTTTTCAGGAACATACCACATAGAAACTGATATTCTTTCAAAAATTCTTCATTTGTTGAAACCATGCAAGCAGCCGTGACCAACTGGCCTTTCATAACAGACTTTTTTTGATGAAATGGGTGTGAGCTTGCGTAATGAAGAAAAGTGTTAGACTATGTAGCTTTTCTATGAATTTTAGACACATATCTGCCTCCTTCATCAGCTTTCATCAAATTCAAATCCAAATAATCTATGCTAACTGAATCATATTGCCATGTAAACTTTAAGAAGCTAGTAGTTTCATTAATGTAAGACAAAAATTAACATAACTCAGCCTGCGTTCCTTTCCAAATAATACAAATGTCATCTTGAAACCTCTGCTATAGTTTAATATAGTTATTAAACCTTGAATGGAAGACATACTATCTTTCCCAGTATGCCATAACCAGGTTTGCATAAGCTCCATCACACGGTGAGCCCATGGCTATTCCTTTCTCTTGCACGTAATACTTATGGTTAAAAGAGACATAATTATTAGTTAAAACCAGCTCTAACAATTCTAAAATAACTGTTAATGTACTGTGTGCCATCTTGTATTCTACAAGCATTTCATTTACCCATTCTATCCCAGTTTGTTGTGGGATGACTGTGTAAAGGTCAGTTACATCTATGGTGATGAAAATGTCACTTATGCGATAAGATGTTTTATCTGTTCTAGAAAGCTCCACGAGTCTTTACATATATGAATTTCTTTCACTATTATTTTCTTTAACTCATAATCCAAGAAATGAGCACATGAAGAAGTAATGGAACCTATTCCATCAACTAGAGGTCTCATAGGGGGATTTTGAATACTCTTATGTTTTTTTGGGATCCCAAAAAATACTGGTATTCGTGGGGTAATGATGTTCAGATAGTTATACAGATTGATGTCAACTCTTCTTTCTAAGAATATATCAGTTAACTGTGCGTGAATCTTTCTGTATGCCCCATTTAATTTGTTTAGAGACACTTCACTATATGTATCAGTTTCTAATAAAAGTTGTAACCTTTCATTATAACTGTCTATATCCATAATAACTACCCCACCACCTTGTCTGATTTCATTATTCTAATGTTAACTTGCAAGTGCTCCATGGCTGCTATTTCAGTCTCTGTCAAATTAAAATTATGGGACTTGTTCTTGTTCTTTTGTAAGTTTTTTAAGTCAAGTTCACATAATTTTTCATATATGACTAACTTTGGATGGAGGGGTGGGTTATAAGTTGAACTAATACTCCATAAATTTTGATGAGAGTCATATACCTTGCTATGGTTTATAAGAGAAAAATTTAACTTTCTAAGGTATAACTTTAAATCTATTATTGTGTTTGTAAAACCAAACGATCTAGCAGGTAGAAAAGTCATCCCTTTTGCTAATAGAATAGCTACATCAGTTCTATATTTACTTTAGAGTAATTATGTACCTTAAAATCTTTCTCATCATTTTCTATGATAGTACAAACATTCAATACATTTTCAACAGACAGGCAGACAGCCCAAAAGACATATCCCCCATGCATAGGGCTTCATGGAAAAAGTCATTGGAGCAATCAGTGTTAGCACAATTCACATTCTCCAGTTCCTGGTCTTCAGTTTGGCCCCTTGAAAACCCACTGCTTGATACCCCCTTGTACCATAAGTCTAGCTTGAGAGTCAGATCTATTTCTGATTCTCTCGGATCTTCTCAGCACAGGGTATTCATCATCATAGCTACCCATAACTTCATTTTCATCTGTGTCATCATTAGGCACTTTCCCACACTTACATCAGCCAATGATGGGTATCAGGGAACATTAAGTATCACAGAATGTAGTACCATGGTAGAACTATGCAATAACACTACACAACAACCTCCAGACTTTCAAAAAGCCTTAACTATAACTTTTAGCCAGGACGCTAAGTTTTTAACTTCTATTTTTGAAAATCTGGCCAATTCTGTTAGAGGATATTAACATCAGGAAGCACTTAGGGGTTAAACCAGATATTGTATATAGAAGAGGTAATAATTTTAACGATTTATTCAAGAACAGACAAGTTTCCTCTCATGTAAATAAACAAGGTACTTTTAGATGCAGAGCTTGTTCATGGTTTTATGTGGTAAAAGTAACTGATAATATAACTATTAGTAGCATTAGACATCAGATAAAAGGGAAATATTCTTGTAATTGCAGAGCAGTGGTTAATTTTTTCCATGTGCGATTCATGCTCTGGTTTCTATATAGGAAAAACTGAGCATAAGCTAAGTCAAAGAATCTATGAGCATGACTACGCTATTAGGAAAAACAATCTGAATAATGCATTGGCCAAACATATTTCTGACAATGTGAACTATACATTTTCCTTTGTAGTAATTGATGAAGTCACTATTGAAGAAAAGAAGCCTGGGGTTTACAGTTAGAAATAAATGAGCTAAAATGGCAAATCTGCTTTCAAGCAGAGAGTTGGCCTGGCATCAATGATCGCACTTCTATCTCGGCCATATTGAAACTAAAAGCACTTGAAAGAAAAAAGGTTTTAAAACAACAAAAATAAGGTTGTTTGACAACTGGCAGCATTTTATAGTTTTACATATTGATTTACATATTTATACACATTTAAATATATATAGGTCAGGTTCATACTAGGCTATCTGCCCTAGGGCATTTATAAGCCTAGCCAGAATGTGTTTGGCTTTCGCCACCCATTTTAAATGTATTTTGCTATGCCCTTTTTCGATACTTATATACTCTTTTTGAATATTAGTTGTATTAAATTGTTTTTAATGTAGTGTTGACAGCTTTTGGTTTATATGAGGCAACAGTTTTATGTTCAGCTGTATATCATGATGACTGACACTGTTTTTAACCAATAGAAGTAAATGTTAAGGTATTTAAGGTGAATGCATGTAGAATAGTTTGTCTGAAGTTTGAAACATGTTCAAACAAATGCGTTAACCATTTCTTTGTTACTGGAATCATTAAATACTTGGTGTTTTTATATTTCTCAATTTTTGTGGTTCCTTTCATGTCACAATTTGAACAGTATTCCAGAGGTGCTTGGACTTCAGCCTTGTTTTTGTATTAGTTTGGTGATTTTGTGCTTTACAATAAATAAATCTGCTATTTGTAGTCTGAGGCTCTAAAACTGACACATAATACAATATGTTGACATGGATGACTCACAGAACCATGCAGGCTGTACTTGCAGATTAATTAAAATTTTAAACATATTTTCTTTAATTTGTTGTTAATTTTTTATAATAAAGCAAAGCTGTCATGGTGGTAGTGGGGGTTATTTTGGCTATCAAATAGTGCCTGTGTGAATAGGTCTGCAGTTCTTCCTTTTCTATATAAATAATCCCCCATATTTACTATTTTTCCATGCGGGACTAGCTTAGTCCTGCATGGAAGCGGCCGTTTGGGAGAAGGACGGCAGTGCACCATGCACATTAATGAAGGTGCGCTGCCTGAGCTCCTAATCTTACACAAAGCATGTAAGAGTACAGGGGGCATGTCTGAGAGGAGAGCTCTCAGAATGTACACACCCCCGCAATGAAGAACTGCAGAAAGGCCAAAGGAATGAGTGAGACCACTCATAGGTGTCCACATATCCCCAGCAACATTCCCCCACATGTACAACAGCAATAGTAAATACAAATCAAATAAACAAACCTTTTTTTTTTATTATTAAGAATCCGATTAAAGCTAACCATAGGTGCGTGGGTGTGCCCATCATTTAGCTATGGTTAATGCAGCTTAAATGGCTGAAGAGGATAACAAGGAAGATATATGCAAATGAAGCAGTATAGCAGTAGTGTAGTGGGCAGAGCATTCGCCTTACGAACAGGCATTCTCAGTTAGAGTCCCACTGCAGCACATTCCATTTTCCATGGCAAATCATGTTATGACCAATATTTTAGTTGCATAACCCACTAAATAATGTATATTTGTGAACTGAAGTACTGCATTAAATGCCCATGTGAGGTGTCAGTGTCATAATGTTGCAAAGTCCCCAGATAAGCACATGTGCCCCATATAGTATATGTACACAGGAATCATGGATACAAATGGAAGGTAAAATGTGTAATGAATGACAACTCCATACAGCTTCCAAATCCCCCACCTTCCCAAGAACCATTAGATATTACTGTCTAAATCAGTGCAATTGTAAGTGGGAGTAAGCACTAGTAAGCAAGTGTAAGCACCAATAAGCAGTAGTAAGCATAGTTAGGCACTAGTAAGTGAGTTTAAGTCTGTTTGCGTGTGTGTAAGCAATACGCACACAGGTTCATAGGTTCATAGGTTCATACTAGGCTATCTGCCCTAGAGGATTTATAAGCCTAGCCAGAGTGTGTTTGGCTTTCGCCACCCATTTTAAATGAATTTTGCTATGCCCTTTTTTGAGGTTAGTATACTGTGCCTCTGTCTAACAGTATACTAACCTACTATCTCCCATCCACTCATCAAGATTCCTCTTGAAGAGAGTCAGTGAGGGACTCTGCCTAACCTGGACTGGGATTTTATTCCAGAGTGAAGGGAGCCTCTGGGTTATGAATCTGTCCCTCCAGCATGTCCTATTTATTTCAGTGCTGAGGTTCAAGTCTCTCAAGCTCGTAGCTTGATGAGATTTGGATTTTCTGTGGTGCAGCATGTCCATTAATTCCGGGTTGGACATGGCTTTATACATCAGGCACAGATCACCTCTGAGCAGGCGGTATGCCACTGAGTAGAGCTGGAGTTTCTTTAACCGGGCAACATATGGCATCTGTTTGAGCCCTTTGATCCTCTTGGCGAGGTACATTTGGGGTCTTTCCAGTTGCTGCAGGTGTCTGTTAAGGTACATCCCAAAAGGAGCATTGTACTCAATTATGGGCCTGATGACGGATGAGTAAAGAGGCACGATGACCTCCCCTGATCTAGATGTGAATCCCTTCATGATTAGGTGGGCTATATAAAATGTTTTTCTAACCACTTTGGCCACATGGTTGTCAAATGAGAGATTGCTATCAACTTGGGTCCCCAGGTCCCTAATTACTTCTTCCGTACTTAATGGATTACCACATATGTGGTAATTTGTGGGCACTTTGTTTTTGCCAAAGGGGATGACTATACACTTTTTGGCGTTTAGCTTGAGGCCATGGCTCTGGCACCAGTTGTCTGTTTCTATGAGGCCCTTTTGTAGGATGCTTGTGTCGGCTGGAGAGTCAATTATGGCACCCAGTTTGCAGTCATCTGCGAACTTGGTCAGCCACAGTCCTTCCGTGTTAACCTGTATCTCCGAGAAATATATACCGAACAAGAGAGGTCCCAGGACTTGAGCCTTGTGAGACACCACTTGTAACTGGTTTGGAGTCTGACATGGCTCCAGCAATTCTAACCATGTGGGTTCTGTCCTTGAGCTAGTTTGCAACCCATCTAGTGACATAGGGGATTATATTTAAGCTGGTGAGCTTATCTATAATGCCCGAGTGGGGTATTGTATCAAAGGCATTTGCAAGATCCAGGTAGGCTGTGTGAACCACCTTCCCCTCGTCAATGGCCTTGGTGACTGTTTCAAAGAAATCAACTGGGTTTAAGAGGCAGGATCTGCCCTTAACAAAGCCGAACTGGGTAGGATCCAGTGTCTGTAGGTCCCCAATATCTTTATTTATGAGGTCCATGATAATCCTTTCCATAGCTTTGCAGACCAAGCTAGTCAGGCTTATGGGGTGATAGTTTCCAGGATCCGTTGAGGCACCACCTTTGTGGAGAGGGACCACTGTTGCTGTATGCCACTCCTTGGGTACATATCCTGTAGTAAGGCTGAGATTGAACAGTAGTTTTATGTTTGGGTTTAGTTCTTCTTGGAGTTCATGTAGGGCCAGCCGGGACACCGTCTGGTCCCATTGATGCTGTGTTTTTTGCTTTGGAGAGGGCGGCTCTTACCTGAGCATCTGAAATGTCAGAGGGGCAGCACTCTGCTGGGATAGCTATTTGCCCTTTTGGTGGGGAAGCAATTTTGAAGTTAACTCCCTGTAAGCATATTTAACTGGAGGTTATCATTGCTTACCCTCCCGCAAACCCGCTTACAACTGTTCAAAAGTGTCTTAATCACTCCATATCCAATGGCCCTTGTTCTGCCCAGCAACAAAATAAACAGCCTTGCAGGTCTTGAACCCAGGATCCTATACACACTATAGTCACAGTAGTTAACCACCAAGCCATCATAGCAGTACAGAAAATGAGGTATCACCAAACAAGTCCTAACTAAAGTAAAATCAAACTGAACCTGTGAAACGAATCAGTATACAGTCATATGTTCTATAACCCACTACATAACATAAATATGTGAACTGGAGTAAGCCCAGATGTGAGGTGTAATTGTAATAGAGTGTTGAAGTCCCCCAATAAAACACAAGGATGCTATACAGTGTACGTACACATGAATCATGGATACCAGGCATATATATAAGATGTAATGCATAAGAAATCAATACAAAAAAGAAAATATAATGCAAAATCTAATGTATGCAATGCTAAGCATTGCACAGGCCAGCTTAGGGGGTGTAAGTAATGTGTAGGCCAGCTAACTCCGTGTCGAATGTTATACTCCTTTAAACAATGCCAACATTAGATAAGCAGGTTTGGCCATAGCCTAGCATTTTCAAAACTGGCCAATCATGGAAAAGTGTGGGAAATCATCCCTACTTAAACCCAACAGGCTTGAATACATCTCATAACTGGTTGTAGATTCCCCTTGCAAGCACTATGGTAGAAAGGGGAGAAGGTGTGCACTTCTTGGCACAGCGCTGGTACATCCAGGAGTCCAGAGTCATGGCAGAACTCCTTGTCAAAGACCATGAGCAGAGACTGCTGCAGGGCTAGTACCAGGGCTCCCAGTACAAGGCAGAAGCCTGGGACTGTCTCACCCATGACCTCACCAGTGCCATTGGCATACCCTGAAATGGTGAGCAGGTCAGGCATCAGTATGCCAACCTGAAGCAGCGCAAGGGTGACCTCTTGCAGCAGTGGATCCAAGAGGCTAGAATGGCAGGGGCTGTCCCAGCTGTATGTAAGTATCACTCCACTATGTGTGTAATAATTGCCAGCTAATGTATATCATGAATCGGTATGGCTAAATATTCCTCTTATGTCCTCCACAGCTGCAAGTGAGTAGGCTGCAAACCAGGAGGCCCACCAAAGTCGCCTGGAGAGGTTGTGACACAAGACAGGTCAGTAATACTCTTGCATGTACTGTCATAGGAAATAAATCTAAAAGTATTAGTAAATTAATTGCCTGTATAAAACCTGTATTGTTTACGGTAAGTATTGCATACACTGGAGAATATGGCAGGAAGAGCCTCATATAGTTTGTATGTAAATAAAAGCGTAATAGCCTGACAATAAAAGTCTAGCTGCTGGACTGCATGTGTATACTCTGGTATCATATGGTAATTAGGATTTGCAATCACGTAATAGTACTGTTGTATTAAGCACTGTTACCCAAACTATGCACCATAAATAGAATGCGTAAGAATGCCTGTATATGACTGGTGTAGGCCCCAGAGGCCAATTAGTACAACTAAGAGACACATAGACAGAAAACAGTGAAAAGGCAGACAACAAAATCCAAATAGCTCATGCAGCTGAGAAGTGAATTGCTGTATTTTTAGCACACACGAAGTTACACCATAAAAAGTTTATTCGATAAAGCTTTCGGGTCAACACCCTTCATCAGTATGATTTTACAACAGTAATGACACATTTAAATAGGAGAATCAATTAAACATTTGCTTCAGCCCAACCCACTCAATCAACAAACTAAAATTAATTAGAATTATTTAAAAGGGCAACACCATAAAACATTAAAATTGTGCATACTACAAACTTAATATGACTTAAATATAGCTTAAACTATGCATATAAAATTATATACTCAATTTAAACTGATTATATACCTATACCTATAGATATATTCCTATACTACCACAATACAAACATTACAAATCCTAATAGCCAAATTTTTCAACTAACTCAATTGTTACTTCATAGCTTTTCTCTCTGTTTCTTAACTAACAAAGGCTTCAAATTCACAGCATTATTTAAACCTGAACTCACATCAGCTTGAAGTCTGATGATCCATTCCAGTTCTTTTAATTCTAGGAGGTTGTTAACATCTCCTTTTCTTATACTAATATTAACTGTTTCCAATACCCTAAATTTAAATACATGATTAGTTCCTTTCTCATTGATATGTTTACTTAAAGCAAATTAAAGTAATCAAAAGTACTTAAATTTATAAAATCTTAAATTAACAGAAGCACAAAGCTCACTTTTAAGTAAGGGGCTCAAGTTTATTCCGAACAAGAGAGACAATGTTGTGCAAGCGATTTTGGATTTAAAAATGTTTATACGAAGTATTGCACTTAGATTGATTTTTAAAAATGATAATGAATATAAGCCTGTATTTACGAGATCGAGTTTGTTTATGCCTGTGTTATGCCCTGTTTTAATTGCTTTTTCAAACGTAGTTGAATGTGACATACGGAATTATTATAAAAGTAGAGCAGTTAGTAAGAAAATATATAACATTACATACCAGGAGCACCTGGCTTTGAATGAACTAATGTCTAATGATGCTATTGTGATAAAGCAAGCAGACAAAGGCGGTGCAAGTGTTATTATGCAAGGAGAATTTTATTATACAAAATTTTATGAGATTTTGAATGATGTACAAACTTTTAAAGAAATTCCTTACATTCAAGTACAGAAAATTATAGCTGGAGTAAATATGATGATTTATGATTTACAACTAAATAATGATATTAGTTTAGAATTATTTAATTATTTGACTGTTTCATGCCCTAGAATACCTCAAATATATGGTAATCCTAAAATACATAAAGACTTAATGGATCCACCCCTGAGGCCTATAGTCTCAGGTGGTGGATGGGTGACAGAACCCATTTCTAAGTATCTACAGAATAAGTTAGGAAAATACATAAAATCTTTTAATACACTATTGAAAAACACTGATGATTTTTTGGAATGCCTACATAAATGGCAATCTGATAATAATGTGGATGATTGTATGATGGTTACTTTGGACATCACATCTCTATTCACAGTAATACCTAATGAGTATGGAGTTAATGCAATAAGAAACTTTTTGAATAATGAGATAAAAATGCAGAGTAGGGAGATAGAAACATTATGTGCACTTTTAGAAGTGGTGATGATGCATAATGTGTTTATTTTTGATGAAAAATTGTTTTTACAGCTTAAAGGTGTTGCCATGGGTACATCAGTGGCAAACACTTATGCTAATATAGTATTATATGAGTGGGTGAAGAGGTATTAATACACAATGATAATCCTTTGAATAATTTAACAGTTTTTTACAAAAGGTTTGTTGATGACTGTTTTTTGTTATGGAAAGGCACACAAGGAGAGCTTGAGGAATATTTACATTATCTAAATGGCTCGACTGACATTTTGAGATTTAAAATGGAAGCATCTAATGATAACATTAACTTTTTAGATGTTACACTTTCAAAAAGGAATAATAAATTAATATCAAAGGTGTATAAGAAAGAGGTTGACTCTTTAAGATATATAACAAAGAGTAGTATGCATGCACCCCATATCTATAAGGGAATTTTGAAATCACAATTTATTAGACTGTGCAAGTTAAATACAGATGATAGTAGTTTTATTGAGCAAGTTGATAGCATAGCACAAGAGTTTGAAGCAAGTGGATATTCTAAAGAATTTATTGATCAGGAATTAAGTAAAGTAATAGTAGAGAGAGAAGGAAAATATAAACCTATACTACTAGGAGGCATAGTATCTGAAAGAGATAAAGTAAATAAAGACATGGAGTTTGTAAGGTATATAACTACTTATAACCTTAATACATATAATGTGAATGCTATATTAAGAAAAAATTGGCCCATACTGTTAGCTATGCCTGAAATTCAATCTATAGTGGGAGATAAACCCAGTTTGGTGTACAGAAGTGCTGAAACTTTAAAACAAAAGCTATGCTATAAGGATTTTCAAGTAAGGTCTATAGTTAAGAAAGAGATAGGTTTAAGGAAATGTTACAACTGTTCCTGTTGCAGTGATTTATTTGAAGGTAGAGACTATTTTGAGCATCCTAATGATGGTCAAACCTTTAAAATAAATACATTAACAACATGTAACGTAGAAAAAATTGTGTATTTAGCTACGTGTTCAGCTTGCACTTCATTTTATGTAGGCAAAACCATTAGAAAACTTAAAGAAAGAATAATAGAACATAAATCAGATATTAGGAGAAAAATACCAACGGATGCTTTAAGTAAACATATCATGGAGAAAGGAACTAATCATGTATTTAAATTTAGGGTATTAGAAACAGTTAATATTAGTATAATAAAAGTAGATGTTAACCTCCTAGAATTAAAAGAACTGGAATGGGTCATCAGACTTCAAGCTGATGCGAGTTCAGGTTTAAATAATGCTGTGAATTTGAAGCCTTTGTTAGTTAAGAAACAGAGAGAAAAGCTATGAAGTAACAATTGAGTTAGTTGAAAAATTTGGCTATTAGGATTTGTAATGTTCGTATTGTGGTAGTATAGGAATATATCTATAGGTATAGGTATATAATCAGTTTAAATTGAGTATATAATTTTATATGCATAGTTTAAGCTATATTTAAGTCATATTAAGTTTGTAGTATGCACAATTTTAATGTTTTATGGTGTTGCCCTTTTAAATAATTCTAATTAATTTTAGTTTGTTGATTGAGTGGGTTGGGCTGAAGCAAATGTTTAATTGATTCTCCTATTTAAATGTGTCATTACTGTTGTAAAATCATACTGATGAAGGGTGTAGACCCAAAAGCTTTATCGAATAAACTTTTTATGGTGTAACTTCGTGTATGGTTGGATATTGGTACTAGCACTACTGTTTTTCAAGTATTTTTGGCACACACAGCCATGGTTCGAATCCTGGCAATGGTAGTAGTCTGCATACAGAATCATACCCCACAACTGTACAGATATGTCCAGAATGTCCAGTAAAGTGGCCCATATCTGCTGCCTGTCAACCTGTCCCCTGGGAAATCAGTGGGATGATCCCAGATGTATAGGCAGCAAACAGGAAATACAACTGATTTACACACATCTATGAGAACAAAGCTGGCACACTAGCAACTCCCCAAAGCCTAATGAGAGTAAGAAGCCACGTATGTCCCATTTACACCCCCATATTGTCAAGCTGTGGCCAGAGTGTGTACAGTAACAGAGTGAGATGTATGTGCATAATAATAATGTGGAATCTGGTACTGTGTGTGGCAACATTCAGGTAGTGCTGACAAACATTTCTCCCACAGGTCTGTCAGATACCAACACTGTGCCTAAAAATACAAGAATGATACCCTGTACTGGTACTGTTTACTTTGGAATTGTATGGCATTGTGACTGATGCAGTTGCTCTGAATAATAAGGTATTACTCATCACTGTCGCCCACACTGTCCTACAAAATATAACTGTGTAGGAAATCCTGTATAAGAGTGTTGCAATACAAGGTCAGAATTCAAAACCAGGAGAATTAAGACATTAAGCAGATAGGAGATATACAGCAATATCTATATAGCACACACAACTCTGATGGACAGTGTTTACATTGTAGCAGACATGGCCATGGTCTGAATCCTGGGAGTGGAAGTAGGCTGCATACAGACTCATACCCCACAACTGTACAGATAAGACCAGAATATCCAGTATGTGGGGCCATATCTGCTGCCTGTCACCCTGTCCACCTGGGAAGTCTGTGGGATGATCCCAGATGTCTAGGCAGCAAACAGGGAATACAGCTGATTGTCACACATCTATGAGAACAAACCTGTCACTCTAGCAACTCCCGAAACTGTTAGGGCATACTTGGCTTATTACTCTCATATCTATACCTCCATGTCATCAAGCTGTGACCATAGTGTGTACAGTAACAGATTGAGATGTATGTGCATAATAGTAATGTGTAATCTGGTACTTTGTGTGGCAACATTCAGGTAGTGCTAACAAACATTGCTCCCACAGGTACATCGGATACGAACACTGTGCCGATAAAAAAAAGCTTGATACACTGTACTGGTACTGTCTACTCTGGTATTGTATGGAATCGTGAGTGTTGCAGTTGCTCTGAATAATTAGGTATCACTGATCACTGTCACTCACACTGTGCTACATAATATAACTGTGTTGGAAAGCCTGTATAAGAGTGTGGTAAGTCACTAAAGGTTGAAGAGGGAAATAGTTCAGATATGTCCTGGTTCACCTGCATGTGGTCAGGACATGGCCAGAGTCTGTGCAGAAAGAGATGGACAGCTATGTGCACAACATCAACCTAGACTCTGTGAGTATGTGTAGAAACTGTTAGTTAGTGTTAACAAACATTTCCTGCACAGGTATACCAGGTAAGAGGTGTATACTGCAGGTAAAACCAGTTCATGTATAATGATGACAACAGCCATATCACTGTCCAAACTAAGGCTATAGGGTACTGCAGTAATACTTGTAAGGTACAGATAACAGCACTGACTAGGAATGTAATGTGGACTACAGGAATATACTAGTTGTTAATTGACATCTTTCTCTCTACCCCAACCATATCTCCAACAATAAACTACACACCCACTTCAACTGGTATGTAATGGCTTTACTGTTCTGATTATGTCCTATTGGTTGATAAATATTTAAATCTGTTTCCATGCATATGCTATATTGAAATATTCCAACACTGGTGGCATGGTGCCATCAATGTACCTGCATGCAGTTGTTATTACCACTGTGGTCCCATATATGCATGTGCTCCATTTGCTATGCAACTGTTTCGTATCTGCTGTATGGGTTAATGGGAATAACTATGCATGCTGTTATACCTAACCCTGAAATGTGTTGACTATTACTAACCCACATAGGATGATAAAATTTAAACACTATAACACGTTGGGGAAGGCCAGTCCCAGCGGACCCACCTGTCCCACCTCAGCTGGCCATGGCACTGGGCACCAGCACGTCTGGGGCCCAATCTGGGACCTCCTCACCCGTTGGTCCTGCACCACCTTTGGGTGGAACTACCTCAAGGGATGGGGCTCATCCCCCCCCAGGAGCGGACACGGACAGGAACCTGTCACCCGTCACCAGGTCTGGGGTGTGGTGTTTAGCGAGCTCTGCAGGGAGGTCAGAGATCAGCTACATCAGCTCAAGGGCTGTGAGTCAAAACTAGATGGTTGGCCTGGCTCTGCAACTCAGCCCCCAACACAGCCACCTTCGGGGCTGTGAAGGTGCAGTGGTGACTGCCCATGGGTGGGGATCTCAGTTCCACTGTTTGTACTAGGAGGCTCATGGGCTTCCGATGTCCCAACACCCCTCCCCATCAAGGTGTCTATACCCCCAAATGTCATATACTGCTCCTATATGCATCTTGTTTGTCTAACCTACCCAACCTACCTCCCCAAATATACCTACTATCCCTCCCTAACATCTCACGCTCACCTGAAAAAAACAGGGCAATCTGGTCCCAAAAAAAATATTGCCCCATACATAGCTGTCAATTTCACACATGTGTCCACTGGACACATGTAATCTGGTGTAATTGGCATCACAACATATTATTATTGTCCTCACCCCTCTCTCAGGGGTTTGAGTGTCCAAATCTACCTCC